>NC_137644.1:19176741-19196741 GCF_963383615.2 Lipophrys pholis
CAAACTGCCAGACGGCGAAACTGGGGAGGAGGAGCCGCGAACGAGGCTCTGCTGCGACGACGGCGGCGGCGGCTCGGAAGCCGTTTTACAGGGGAAAATGACAAACCGCTGGTTCCCAGGAGAGAAGTACTGCATTTTAGGGATGAGTTATGGGACCCCGGGCTAAAATTAGGCTCCCCACTGTTGACGAAGTCATGTGGACTCCGTGGGACACAAAAGAGCCGAACAAGTGTTTTCAGTTGAGTCACGTTCGGACGCTTGAGAAGTCACAACACGTAGGATTCCTTCCAGTCCAGTCGGTAAACTCTGCTTCACTCTGCTCGGCTGTGAGCGAATCAAAAGTTTGACATATGGAAAAATGAATAACGTGGCTGGGAATCGCTCCCGAATTCTTTCCCATGTCGCCGCCGCGCACGATGCTAATGCCAGCGGCGTGCAGCCGCCGACGAGAAGCTTGAACTCTCCGTTGCATGTAAACATGTTTGTAAAATAGTTTTCAGCCTTGATGCTAGAAAGAAAAAGTCCAACAGTTTTTGTTTTTAGCTTTGTTTAATAAGTCATTCATTTTACAGTAAGTTTGTTATAAAAATAAAATCGAACGGGCGAACAACGACCATGTCTTAGTTTTATTCCGTTAACAGACGAAAATGGAAATTGATCAGAAATGTATTTTCCAAATTTCCAGTATAAACATGGGTTAATGTTTATTTGAAGAAAAGTTGGTCAAATACATACAAATCAATAAATAATTAAATACACGCCAACACAAAAACAACCTTCAGCCAAAGGGAACAACAGCACCATCTGGTGGCCTGGCATGGCAACAACATGCGTTTGTCCCCGGTTTCCATGGAGACAGTCGGATCATTTTTTTTGTTTGTTTGTTTGAGGTTTTCAAAGGTTTTCCATTTTCCCTTGAAGACACGGTGACGTAAACAGGGCCTCACTCTATTTCAGGTAATCTCCTCACATGACCGCTAAAACTGCTGCCATTGATAATCTTCTAGTTTTATTACCTTCAAACCAAACTAGACCAGCTGATTGTTCCCAGTTCAATATGTGAGCGTCTAAATTCCAACACACGCACGCAAACGACTCGACACAAGAGTTATAAAAGTTGTTTCCTTTAAGTTCCTTCTTCATTTGAACGATGGGAAGGAGAAAGAGAGCGAGAACTCACAGATGGGATTCGGTCCCAGGCCGTTGGGAGAACATGTGTGTCTGAAATATGGCATCATCTCTGGGAACGAACGATCATTAGTGAGCAGCTACACATGGATTTAAAAATGTTTCCGTTAATGAGGAGAAAAGCTCAAACACACAACACTGTGCTCCGACCCCAAAAATAAAAAAATCCCCTAAATCCAACACATGCAGTATTAATAACGAAGCATTTTGTCACAATAAAAAAAAAAAAAAAAAAAACTAATCTTGTGACGTTGAGTGTCATGAAATTGCACGCAAACCACTTGACAGCCTCCCCGGGGGGGGGGGGGGGGGGGGGGGGGCTTGTGTGAAACGCTTCCATGGTGTCGGGGTTGGTTTGGCCCCCGATCGGATGATGCCAAACGTCTCATTGTTCCGTGACGTCCCGGCAATAAAAGAGGCCTCAGACTTTTTATGTCTCTGCGCCTCCAGACAGTCCAGTACCAGTTATGTAACCGTGGTTTGTAATAGTGAACTTCTTTCATGAGCACATATAGAGCCGAGCACTGTGCCGCGCTAAAAATGGATCAAATGCGTCCGAGTTGATCCGAGGTGCAGTCCATCAAACGCCTTCATCGTACGCTCCGGTTTTAATTCCCAGCTCAAATTATCAGGAGCCGTTCACAGCAAATTAAATAAATCTCAAACAAATTTTCCAATAATTGCAATGACTGTGTATGGATTTGTTGATTTTATCACGATTTTGAAGTTGTATAACATGAAAACAAACGTAGATGAGGAAAAGTAGGAAAAAGAAAATATGACAAAAATGCAATGTTTAGTTCAGGGGAGTCAAACTTCAGACCCGTGGGACCAAAATTGTTCTGCAAGAGGCTCCAATCGGGTCAAACCACCAAGGAAATTGTCAAAAGATTTTTTTTTTAATCAAATTTCCTACGAGTATCAGACACAACACAAGCCCGAGACCCGAGCTGAGATATCAGTGATGCTGCAATAAAAATACTAATTACCATTAGCCTCAAGGCCGCTGGTTGTAAAAACACCCACAATGCAACAGTCATAGAGGTTTTTTGGGGCATTTTGTCATTTTCAGAGGTAATTATTAGGTTTTTTTTGAAAATCCAGACTTTTCTGTCGTATATATTCTGTGTCACAATAAAGAAAAGCTTTTAAGTTTAAATCTAAATGTTATTATAGCACAATTTTACTCCCCGAAATAAAACGTGTTTGACACTGATGAATTAGATGAAATAAGTGTTTCCAATAACGACTCATTGATTAAATAAATGAAATCCTTCATGTTTATTGTATTAACATAAAGGCCGGTCTGTGCACACACATAAATGGGAAGAGCAGACAAGTGTCCCGTTGAGCTGTTACAGTAAGACTCTGTTGGCGGCCGTCAGTGAACCTCGTGATGAACACCCCGGTTTAACCGTAGGTGTTGGCAGGCAATTTCATAACAGCGGCGGTAAAAACTTTATTCTGTGCAGCCGGCTGTAGACATCACAAAGAACGGGTTAAATTCACAGAGATAGCCGAGTTTTATTATGAAGGACCGGACTGGACTTCTCGCCCATGTTCAAACGGACAGAGCGCCTCTGTTCACCGCAGGAGTGACCCCGCTTATCTCCTCGGAGGTCAAACTGCCCCTCGGATCCTTCAGACTAGAGACGGCGAAACGCTGAACGCGCGTCTGAATTGTGACCGACACCATTTCCACGCCACATGAGCGGTTCTGGAGGTTTGGATGGCGTTAATGGAACCGGCGTTACATAATCATCGCGCCAGTAAAAGTGGCTTTTATGAGCACATGCCAGAACAGCAATTTAAAAAGAAATAAGAAATCCCCCTGTCGTCCCCGGAGAGCACAGTGCCTCCTCTTGTTTACACCGGGGGGGGGGGCGCAGGAAACGCCATCGCTGCCGAAAGACGCTGGAGGTTCAGCCTGATTGACCGACAAGATCAAAAGATCTAATGGGGCCTGAAGGAGCCCGAGATGTAACGACAGGAATTGTTATATAATATAATGCAATAAAACCCGACATGTAAGAACTGGTTGATGATGTGACAAAAGTTCTGAGCTTGAAATGTAAAACACGCATCGTTTTTTTCGTTTTCATTTCAGGCCACGTTCACATGTCCTCTGGTTTTACAATAACGGGTATTTCCCCCTTCTACCTTTACATTAAAAAAAAATAAAAAATAGCGGCCACGACGCAGAGGAAGATCAAACAAATAAATACATTTCAAAAACCCGGGTACGTGTAAACGTGGCCCCGGAGAACTTTCACGTTTTGAAAATCCTGTCACCGGCTGGCGCCGTTGTGCGTTTTTATAATGAAACCTAAGACTCATTAGCGCAGAGGAGAATTTCTAAGCATTAACGATGGTGAGCCGCCGGCCAGTCGATAGAGTTGGACTGTTTTTATCGTGACTGTCAACTATAAAACCACAAAGTCCCAGGAGAATATGGACGACAACAAGACACAAGAAAAGCTTTTTGTTTCACGTGTCAGTGAGGCCTTAGTCACGCTAAACTGCAATAATATTCTTTTTACGAATAATCGGTTTGGAAAAATTGGAGATATTAGATTTTCTGAGGTCTGTTCTGTTTAATCCGTCATGAAATGATTAATGGAGAAGATGTTGTTGTTGTTGTATGATTGAGCTGATGGGTCATACATCCTTACTGCTGTCAGATAAATATCAAATATAAGAGTTTTCTCTCAGGTGACGGTTGATCTACACACAAGCAGGTAGTTTTTACTGAGTTTTCAACATCTCTCCGGTTCACTCCTTCAATAGTTACTGCTGTGAGGCGAAGCGCTCGGCGTTGGGTGAAGACCTGCCATGAGAGACACAAAACAGACCTCGGGGTAAAACATTCTAAGCTAATTATTTATTTATTTTTTTCCACCAAAACTTTTTTCCCCTTTTAAAGTGAACTGCTGGGGAATGTTTGTACGGCGCCCAGTGGTGACGGATCACTGAATAAATAACTGTGGTTTATCACCTGTCAGATCTTACGTTTTGCCCACAAGCCTCACATCTTCACGTCTCCGACGGTCATGAAATCACAATTTGACCGATGGTCCATCTACCAAAGCTAAACCAGTAGTAACCCGCTGCCGGTGTGTCACCGACCCGACCCGACCCGACCCGACCCGACCACGAACCGAGAAGTCACGGTGGCCGCCGAAAAAGACCAAAAAATCTCATTTGTTTTCATTTTAATGACCAGGTTGCATCTTTACGATTTACATTTATTAGTCCACATTCAGTTAATGTGCAATAAATACATTTGAATTAATAAATAAGGTTAAAACTAAAACTGGCAAAACTTGAGAAACATTGTGACGCACACAAAATCCAAAACGGGCTTCGGCTAACCCCGACGTTTTGTCTCAGAGTGGGGAAATTCTAAAACGCTCGGCTTTGAGGTGTGGACAGGCAAAGACGCACATCTTTGTTGGACTTCTGAAGCATAGAGCTATAGAACTCGGAGTCATATGGATAGTCTATGAGCAGGAGTCTACTTCTGTAGTTCTATGTTCTCCGTGACTTCTCAAAGAAACCACCAAACGGCAATTCATCCTTTCAAAGTAATACACAGTTGGATTAAAACCAACAACGCTAATTCATCGCGAGCCTCTAGAGCTGTTGCTGCGGGCCGCCGTTGGTCCCGCGGGCCGCCGTTGGTCCCGCCGCGGGTCCGGCCGCGGGTCACGTCCTCCGGCCGCTGTTGTCGTGACGATGCACACGTTGCTCGCAGACTAATCCACCAGGAAGTAGAGATGAGCGTTAATCACTGCTCCTCTGACGGCACGCACAGATTGCACACACACACACACACACACACACACACACACACACACACACACACACACACACACACACACACACACACACTCGCTTGTGTCACTTTCATGTATTTATCCCACTGAAGCTTAAAGCAGCGTAACTGTCTGCCACTTTCCAAAGTTCAAGCTGTTAAATCTGCAGTTTCTCCCACAGAAGAACCTTCCGCAGAGTGTGACCGTGCATGTGAGCGTTTTCCATAATAATCCAGCCGAGAAGAGAATATGCAAAATAATACTTGGTTACTTCTGATCGTCTGCCAATATAATGTGCAAATGTAATCATTTAAAGCTGACTTGGAAATCGTGAATATTATATTTTCCAATAAACTGACAAAATTCAAATTGCGGTTAAAAAAAACAACAAACAGCCACCAGGGTTTCAAAGTCAAGGCGTTTTATTTTTATATTTATTCCCCCCCCCCCCCCCCCCCCCCCGTCTCTGTGTAAATACAGACATAATCCAAAGGTCAAAATCTAGCAGAGAGGTGGCAGAGCGGGCCGGTAATCCTCCTACAACATCATCAGGGAAGCCCCCCGCCATCGCCCCGCCCGCGCCATCTTTTTAAAAAAATGAAAAATTCTAATCCCTGCTGGAGTGAACACATCCGTTTAGGCTTTACAGCGACTCTCACTACCCTGATGAAGTCAGATTGTCGAGAGAGAGAAGAGCAAATAAATAAATAAATAAAGCAAGTGGTAAAGCTGAGGCGAGCGCGGCGAGGGAAGGCCGGGGAAGGCTTTAGCGTACGTGCGGATTAGGACCTTTCAATCCGCTGGATAACAGGCGTCCATTCATAAAGTGGTTTGCGCATCACGGCGATGTTCCTCCAGCTGACGTGTCACAGGAAGTTTCCTCGTAACGTGACGGCGACAGGATGTGACGCCCGCGGGGAGTCCGAAGATAAAGTACTGAGAAGCAAACTGAAGATATAAGGATCATCTTAAACAAGTACGGGGAGGAAGTTGGATGAATCTATATGGGCGTCTCCACCACTGTAAACCACTGAACATGGGGATTGTTGGTATATTTTTAAGTAGGATTTGGGAGTGAACAGGAATATTGGGAAGGGGAGCGCTGTCTGAATGAATGTAGGCAAACTTCAAATTTAGTCTTCATATACGTATGTATATATATAAGTATATAAGTCTCTCTATATTAAAAAAACATTTTTGCTGTTATATATACACATATAATACTAACTATTGTTAATACAGAACGAGAATTATAAAATATAACTATTGAATATTTGAGAAGGGGTTAGATTTGAAAAGTGTACTTCTTCGTGACGCCGCCATGACAGATTTGCAAACCCAAAAACAAGAAATTTTTATATTTTTCACCTGAAGATTTAAAAAAAATTGGCTTTATGTGGAAATTGTGGTAATTTTCTATAACTGTTTTTTGTTTTAGTTCCACTTTCCCTGTAATTATGAGAACAACCAGTCCAATAATCACATTTCATATCCATTTCCACCATTAATTTCCGAGGCGCTTTCATAGAATATGGTAAAAATCTGAGTCTTCTATACGCCTTCGTCCCATTCGGCAGCGTTGCAGAGTCGCTCTGGTATTACGTACACATGATTTTCATCTTGTGCTGCAGTGTGTGACAGTTGTCTGTGACTTGGTCGGCTTGTTTATTCCTCCAACATCGAGAAAGGGCCAATTCATTGTCCACACCGGGGGGAACATTCCGGCGGTCGTGACGCTGCGATGTGTAGTTTTAATTTCACGCCGTGTTTCTCCACACAGGCCGAGCTTTGATGCGGCAGCGTTTAGTTGAACAGAGTCGCCGTGTCTGTCCCGGGAACGCCGCTTTTCCTGCGTGTGTCACCGTAATGCAAATCCCAACGCCACCATCAGGAGTTTCCAAAGCTTTCATTTGCGCTTGGGCGTGACGAATCGCTTTGACTTCCGCTCGGAGGGGAAGAAAGAAGAGGACAACAGCGACTCGGTGGCAACCGATGATCAGCGACCAGGAAGAAGATTTTCAATAACTAACCTTGAAATGATGACTCCTGGTGAACTGAGCCTGAACAAATCCCCCCCAGCAGAAAAGGTCTGATCAGACAAAATCCCCACAAACATGCTGCCCGGATGTTTTTCTTCTTTATTTTCCAATAGAAAGGCGTCGATTGTTGACTCAGTGTTTCTGAATCAGCGACTGAATTCCAGTAAATCTTCTCCAATCAGGACTCAGACCCGGGTTGAAATCGACGACACGGTTGATTCTGTACACAACTTCAGACGAGGCCCCCGTTTCAAGTAAAAACTCATCATTTCGTGCATTTTCCTAATGTCGTTTTCCTGTGGGGCAACTAGTGAGTGCTGGTATTATGTATGCATGCATGCAGAGAACAGTGGTGGCGTGCCGGCACAGCAGCGGCGTTCCAGTAAAGTTCCGTTTTTGGCATTCACATTGAGACGAAGTGTTTTCAAATAACTGCGTTTTACTTCGTTTCTGTGGGAATGGAATCAGAGAATCAAAAACAACAACAAAAAAAAAATAGCCTTTCCCCCCGTTTCCATGGAGCTGGAATCAGACCATTTTCCAAAAGTTCCATCTTGATTGATGGTGAAAACTGTTGTTATGTAGACAGACGAAACACAAAAAGTGTTTTGTCATGTAAACCAAATCTTGTACGTTTGACCCTGAGGGGATATTCAATGTCTGTCAATGATTTACAAAACATCAAACTAACTTTATGATTCAATGTGTCACGACTTCCTTCATGAAATTGCTTATTTACTTATATAATTAATTAATTAATGAACCTTTCTGCAGTTTTTTAAGCTCAGACGTTTACTTGCAGAACCCAATATTGCAATGAAGCAGTTTTCATCCACAACATTTCCATTGATTATAATCTTTTAAAACATTAATGCATCATATCTATTTATCTGCCCTCTGGGGCGTCTTTTTGCTGCAGGATATGAATCATTACTTATCGTGACAGCCTGTCCAAACAGGACTGGGCATCTCTGCAATCGGCTCACCAATGGAACTGCTGGTTAGTGCGTGCAGGCGACGGAGCGCGGCAGCCGGTTAGTTACTCAACAAAGGTTGCCCTTCATCCCAAACTTGTGAAGAATGTGGATTGTGGCTCAGTGGTTATAGCAGCTGATATTTTCAAAATGGCTCTCAGGTGCAGTAAATATTTCAATGCTAAATTTAAAGAGAAGCTGCTGATGAAGACAGAAATGACTTTGTTGTATGGGGATTCCCAAATTGGTGTTATATATTATATAATTACATATTAAAAAAAGGACCAGTTGAACATAAAGTGTCATCAAAGTGGAATCAAGGGCTCGATGTGGACGCGGTGTTTCTATGTGATGGTGTGGATGTCTTGTTTGCTTTGTGACGGACTGTGAACTGCTCAGTTTACCCACTATGTCATTTTAATGCAGCAAACACAGCAAAATAAAATGAAAATGTTCCCTTCATTGTGAGACGATCCACATTTTTGTCATTGTTAGGTTAAGTTATACTCACCCACAGTTCTTTTTATTGTTGTAGTCAAGAATTGTAACCCACATTTATAACCTGAAATGTCATCAAGTCTGTGTTATTAGCTGAGTTAATGTATTTGAATTGTTGGTTTTGCCAACAAACGTTTTGTTTTTGTTTTTACATTTATATATTTATTGTATGTATGGATTTTACCAACTTCTCGCAAAAACTACTCACCCGAATTGCATGAAATCTTCAGGGATGATTTGTCATCATCCAGTAACTAATCCATTAGATTTGAGGATGTTAATGACAAACCGTTTCTGAATAAATCCCAAAAAACTGCAAAGAAATTTTCCTAACAAAGTGGATGAGAGAAGCACCAAAGGAGATCAGCGTCTGTTGCCACGGAGACGTTGACATGCAAACCTGTTTTGGTGGCCATTTTGTTTTTTAACACAAGCGAGTGTGTGTGTGTGTGTGTGTGTGTGTGTGTGTGTGTGTGTGTGTGTGTGTGTGTGTGTGTGTGTGTGTGTGTGTGTGTGTGTGTGTGTGTGTGTGTGTGTGTGTGTGTGTGTGTGTGTGTGTGTGTGTGTGTGTGTGTGTGTGTGTGTGTGTGTGTGTGTGTGTGTGTGTCGTGTAAACAATTGGAAGGAAAATGTGAAGCAGAAACATGAGCCACAGGGTGAAGCGGTGGTTCTTCAGGGTCAGTCTGTAAAGGTTGGTCACCTGTGGGGTGAAAGAAGGGAGAAATTATCATTCTTTCTTTTTTCCTGACACACACACACACACACACACACACACACACACACACACACACACGACTCGCAGCACTTTCCGGGGTCGGGCGTGTGCGAGCGGCGGCGTGTTTGTGAAAGTAAGTGAAAAGCACGAGGCAGAGCTGTCCGTACTGATTAGCGGGATGGAGATTAGATGACTCAATAATTCTGCTTTCAATTTTCTGACCCTGGAAAGTCAGTCCCCCCCCCCCCCCCCCCCCCCCCCCCCCTCCACCACCACCACCACCACCAACATCTGTGGGAGAGACGAAGCGTATAACCGAACCTCAGACAATCACCACAGGTCAGAGTTGAAAAGGATCGTTTCATTTTCAGGTTTTCACACACAGAACACACACACAGTTTTGACTGAGTGCCTGGTGAGTTAAATGGCTTCATCCTGAAAGTATTCTGTAATACTTTTAAACCACTTTAACCTGTGCAAGTGGTTTTTTTTTTATTTCAAGGTAATGCTTGCAATCGATCATTTGATGACGTTTGCAAAAACTCTTTTCGTTTCCTTTTATGGGTGAATAGTTGTGATCCTTCGAGTGTCGATAAGGAAAGTAAAGCGCTCCTGGTGGAAAACCATGTCGGTGTGTCGCGCTTTAGACGGATGAACCCTCAACTCTGAGAAAAATCTGTTTTTCATCATCTTGAGCTCCGCCGCGGGCCCGGGCAGGAGGGAAAGAGGGTGAAATGTCAGCAGAAAGCAGCAGCCGGTCAAATCATCAGCGACGGAAACCCGCCGAGACCCTCGGAGCTGACAGCAGTAACTGGCCTTAAGCAAAGAGGGGCTGCCGTAAAGCTGCAGGCGGCCCCAGTTCACACGAGGAACGGCGCTCCCGCGATATAAATCAACCGAAGAAACGAAAAAAAAAACAACCTTCATGTGAGCTGGTGTGGAGTTCCTCTAAGTTGCAGGGTTGTGGATCACATGAGGAACACAAAGGCAGTTATTCGAAGGCATGAAGAAATAAATATGTGACTTAAATATGATTATTATCTCTTCATGATGCAATATTGTGACTTTTACATATAGTCTGGAAAATATACCCACACGTACACGTTGTCAAACCTTTAAAAATATCTACAAGCTGACTAGTTTCACAATTGTTCAATTCCCCGGTGGGATGTCATATATAATAACCCTTTATCGTGGCAGTTGTAGATTTAAATAAGTCCGAAAGCCGGACCGAGCTGAGCCATGATTCTGGATGTCCTGACCTCCGTGTGTTGAAGAGTGAAACATGAGGCCACTTAGGCAGATTAATACGAGTCACATTCAAACGAATCAGTTCCGCTCCAGCAGGACAGATTATCTAAATCGAAGAATAAATTGGATTTTTAACCCACACATGACCCACGTTGGACAGTATGCAAAACCCATCAGCGAAAAAACTTCCTGCCCTGTAAATCCCATTGTAGATTATCAAACGATAATCTAATTTCCCCGCGATAAGGAACAGCACTGACCCTTCGTTCACCTCCCATTATCGTCCTCGTTGTTGCTCGGTGGAACGGCAGCCTCCCCGCTCGTCTCTCAGAGGAAACAAATCGCAGTTATTTGTTTATCAATGCTCAACGTCAGTCAGGTGGACTGTTTGTCGAGGCGTAAGGAGGTGATGAATCGCCGAGGCCCATTGATTCAAAGCACCACTCCCTCGTCTTTATTCATCCGAGCCAACATGAAGCGCTGCTGCTCCCGGGAGCGGCTCTACTTTACCAGATTGGAGTCATGTCTTTATTCTTACAGCACTTAGTCGTTCCTTTAAAGAGAAAACGGTGAAGCGGACAAACAAAGGCTGCATTCTAAATGTGTAAAGGTGAAATTAAACATGTAATTGAAACGCCATTTGAACATGGAGGTCTGAGTTCCGTTTCCAGTTTTTCCGGACCGCCGGCTTCTCGAGGGATCTCCCTGGAAAACGAGTGAATTCGCTCATCTCCAGTTGATTCGGCTCAAGTGGGATTAGCAGATTGCCGGTTGCATGTCAGGCGTTCTGGAAACGGGATGGACGTTTCCTCCTGGGATTGTGACAGGATGCAAATATTTTAGTGGGAGTTTGGAGGGATGGGAGTGACAATTCATTCTCTCGCTATTTTTCTCTCTCAAACTTGGAAATTAGCAATCAACTAAATGATAATTAGCTTTATTTTGGGATTTCGCAGAACAAGCTTGCATGTTTTATAAGTTATTCTGTCACTGAAAATATCACTTTATGATTTTTGAAGCTGCTTCTTCTTCTTCTTTTGGGTTAACTGGCAGTTTGCATACATAAAGCTGCATTACCGCCACCTGCTGGTTCTATCATCTACATTGTTTCCCACTGCTCTCTTCGTCCCTGATGACTGTTGCCCTTCTTCTTCTTCTTCTTCTTCTTCTTCTTCTTCTTCTTCTTCTTCACTTGGGTTCAACGGCAGTTGGCTTCGGTGAAGCGGCACTACCGCCATCTGCTGGTTCCACCTCCTCCATACCATTCCCACTGCTAAAAAACACAACATACAGTATTTTCTTACTTATTTTTCACAAATTTAACTCATTTAAAGCATTTCTGTGTGGTCTTTTGTTGCTGTCAGCATCATTTAACTATGTGATAATAATATATACGTAACTATACACACAAACGCTTATGGGCTGGTTTACGTTCTGTTGGACCTCGTCTGTTTTGCTAATAATAAGAAAAATAAGCAAAGCGGCGTAACAGTGAGCGGTGTGAACTCGTACACAACATTTCAGTCATGCTGCCTTTTTCTGCTGACTTCGCCTTTGTTCACAAATGTACGCTTTACATGCACAGTAGTTTGGACTCGTAAAAAGTTCTAATGTACAACAGACCCAATCTTTAGCCTCGAACGTTGCCTCATATATGATTTTTTAAATTTCAGTTGGCAGGTTTTGATCTGTGCTCACAAGTGTTTAAAAAAAAATTCTTAATAGTTTTTATTATTTCACTTTTCTTGCCAGTGTTTTTTCCATTTTTGGATCAATGCCAAATGTAATGAAACCTAATAAAATGCAGTGAGAAGTTTCCCGTCATACATTTTACCTCCACCAATTCCTCTTTACGAAAGCACTTTACAGCAGGCCTGAGTGTTAAAGGGCCAAACATTTTTCAGATTATCACCCGACAATTAAAAATAACGTCTGAGTGACAACGTTTATCTAATAAACAGCGTGAAAATATATATTTTTTAATTAAATTAGCTGCTTTTACCCATTTTCCACTTAACTGAATGAGTCTAAAGTCATAAGGCTTAATAAATCTGAAAGTGAAAAAAACCCTGAGACACTTGTATATATTATTTTGCTATATTTTGTAGAATTTGGGTTCAGAGTGTCGTGATATGAGACATTTCAGCCATTAAAAATGTATTTATTTTGTAGTTTTACCCTTTTAAGCAGGTTTTCTCCTCGATTTTTTGAAAACTCAGCAGTTTCATCGTCATAATTTTTCTCCCACATCAAACATATAAATCTGGATCATTAGCCGTACAAAGCAAATAAATCTGTCCACAGCGAATTAAACTCAACATGGTTTATTTAACTTTGACGAGGTTAAGAGCCACATGTGGTTCCACAATCACACGTTGCAGACCCCCGGTCCTAAAACTGAAATCACTGAGAAAATACCTACAAAGTAGATCCACTGTATTAATGTTATGAGTGTTAATAGCTGCAAGCAGTGCACCGACCTTTTGGTAAACACCGCCTCAGATCAGATAATCTCCTAGAAATTAAATGATCTCACCTGCAGTTTAAGGTAAAAGGTATGCGGCGCTTCAGGAAACGGCTAAATTAAACATACAACATGGAGCCGCGGTCAAAATAAACATCTGTGCGGGAGGTGAGCTGCGCCCTGTCGGGTCTTTAAGTGTTTCCACCTCATCGACGCAGCCGACCGAGCGTTCAGCAGCACTGAGGCATGCTCGGCTTCGCCTGGTTTACAGATGGAAAGAAGAGATAATATACGACTGCTGACATGTACGTTGGGCGTGTCGGGGAGCGTCACACTGCAGCACAGTGTAATGCAGAGTGTAAGTGAATGTTTTCGTGAGGAATGTGGAAGGATACCTCCGGGACGGAGGGATACCTGTGGAGACGCATGTGAGTGGGTTTTGTCAGTGACGGCTGTATCGTCGAGGTCACAGTAAAGGCCAAAATATCCTTGGTCACTTTGTTTCCAGGAAGATTACAGATGCACAGCAAATGGAGTGATATCACTGCCGACCTGTGGGGGCAGTGTTGTGCGGTATTATTTATGTTCAACCAGTGAAAGGAAATGAGAGAAATGACAGGAATAGCGACTGTTTCGCGGAAAGACATCTACGACATGACCTAGTCTGTCATTGAGACAAAAAGCTTCAGATGTGTGAATGAACAGTTTGGAAAGTTAAAAACTTCGGGACAGAAATACTTCTTTTTTTTTTTTTTTATCAGTTTTGAACATTTGTCATGGATGTTTGGATTAGAAACGTCCTGCACTGCCCCCCTACTATATATAATCTGCAACTGTTGTAACGCTAAAGGTTTGATTTGGAACTCACTTTGTTGCACCACCATGGCAGAGTCGGTGATAAAATGTGTGTTAAAATATGAATAGATTATCTCTCAATTCAGGTGTTTGGATGATGATTCTTTCTCGCAAATTTGAATTTAATGGATAAAAAGCATGAAAGAAGAGGTCCGCTGACCCTCGGATTTCTTCAGTGTCCGCACGCACGCACGCACGCACGCACGCACGCACACACACACACACACACACACACACACACACACACACACACACACACGGTCAGATTAGGATGAGGCACTGAATGGAGAAGGTTTGTAATGAAATTAATCAATGCCAATAAGAAGTAGGTCTGACAAAGATAGAACTCTGTGTGTGTGTGTGTGTGTGTGTGTGTGTGTGTGTGTGTGTGTGTGTGTGTGTGTGTGTGTGTGTGTGTGTGTGTGTGTGTGTGTGTGTGTGTGTGTGTGTGTGTGTGTGTGTGTGTTTGTCTGGTGTCTAGCCCAGCCTCAGGTTCACGTAGAGTTCCTGTCTCACGCTCTGCAAACCAGTCAAGTGAGGAGACACTGCACACTTGTCAAGGCGTGTGTGTGTGTGCGTGTGTGTGTGTGTGTGTGTGTGTGTGTGTGTGTGTGTGTGTGCGTGTGTGTGTGTCATTTCTGTTGGCTGTGAGGAATTCAAACACTCAGTAGCGGCTCCTGAGGCCTCGAACGCCTCGAGTGTTGACCTCTGACCCGCTGCCATAACTCACCAACCTTAAGGACTCACTTTCCATTTGCTGTGATCGTCCGTCTTCTTTCTACATCACCTGGTGGAGCGAAGCTCCAGACGCCTCCATCAGTGGTTCAGTCCCTCATTGCGCTCTTCTTAACTTCAACTGAAGCCAACATGGCAACTTTTTCTGAATTAAAGAGAAAACAAATGATGAAAACACTCATGAGAGACTCTATAGTTTGCTTATCGGCCTTTTAGTGTGTGTTTTATAGAGAACAAACATGTACAGTAAAAGTACTGAAAAGTATTTTTACTAGCTACAAATACTTTTCAGTACTTTTACTGTAAGTATAAATGTTTTAATGACTTAAACATTTTGAGTCATTTACATTTTAATATAAACATGTGAACTATTTTTTATTCAAAAGATTAAAACTGATTTGTTCCTTTAGTATCGGAGGCGACTCATTGTTTATGTTTAGTTTAGTGATTCCAGCTTGAACGGATGCAAAGATCTCTTTCTGTATCACACAGTAAGTTTCATTCTGGGGAAATGTTATACTGTAGGACCTTTTTTTTATTGCATTTTATTGTTGTAGAGCACAAACAATGTCCAAATATTCATCAGTTCAAATCAAGATATAAAAAAATGGTATGGTCAAAATACCAGAAGGAGGAAATGGGTACTTGATTACTACTGGGTGTTACAAAGTGATGTATACTTTAAAGGTCAGATCTAGCTAATGATGAAGTCTATTGTTGTTATTACTATTATACTATTGCAGTTGTTATTATTGTTATTGGTATCATTATTTTTATCATCATGGTTGTTATTATTGTAAGAGGATATAACATGTAATTCAGTTAACAAGAAATAACTAAGTGATTATATTGTATTAGTAATATCTTACATTATATAATGGACTATATGTCTTGGCTGTTTTTGTTGTTTTATTTTCTGTTTTATTTTAACAGTGTTATTGTAGCAGCCACATTATCATTATTATTTAAGTTTATGAACAGGGGTGGGAGTTAATAAGCTTGTCTTCTTCCCACTCCTTTTCGAGCTAGAGTGTTGATTATTATTTTTTCTTTTATTGTATTTTTTTCTGGCTTTTATGCCTGTGTTGTGTAGCTCGAAATAAATTTGGAAATGAAATGAATGAATTGTTCTCTTTAAAATTTTCTACTGGCACATGCAAGGACTATTTATTTATTTATTTATTTATTTATTTATTTATTTATTTATTTATTTATTTATTTATTCATTTAAAAATGACGATAAAGACTATTCATAGACATTCTAGTGTAGTTTCAAAATGTAGATCCAGATTTCCGCTCCAGTTTTTATTTTGCTTCATTCTTTAACTTCAAAACACATTTTAGTCGTCAACCAACCAAAGTACTTGGTTTTCTTTGTGTTGAAGTTGGAAACACACTTCGTGGTCCGTAGGGCGTTTTAAAGAGTATGGAAATAGAGAAAGAATTTTATTTATTTTCTTTTTTCGTGACAGAGTTGTATGAGTAGCTCCACCATGCTTGTTTCTAAAAGATGGAAATGTTCATAAGTGGAATTTCTTGCAGCTCAGATAAAATATAGGAAACTAAAAACACGGCTCAGCGTGAGAAGCAGGGCGGCACTTTCAGACCTTCCAGTAAATGATTCTTGAAAAGTAATCCGACAACATGACACACGCACACACACACTCACACACACACACACACAAAAACATGACAGGGCTGAATGTGAAGATCTGTCAGCTCCTTTTCACTGGTGGTTAGCGAAATAGAAAGTGGCCTTCAAAAGGCGACAGCAAAGCTCCGGAGGGTAAAAGAAGAAGAAGAAGAAGAAGAAGAAGAAGAAAAGTGCAAAGAAAACAAACTCAGTGAAAAAAGGTAGCAGAGATTATCTGGAGCTGAAACGGCACAGAAAACACAAAGTGAAAGATGATGGGACGTTAAGAAAACATTCGGCATCGAGGAAGATGCTTGTCGACTTCATCATCGTGTGTATTGTGTGTCGAAGGAATTACACACACACGCACGCACGCACGCACGCACGCACGCACACACACACACACACACACCAGAAACGCTGGAAATGACGTACTTTTTACGTTGGGCCACTAGAGGGTGCTGTTTTTAGTTTTTTTAATGAAACCACACCCACGTGCAGAAAACGTTAACAATGGCGAGTATACGGATATTCGTATGGACAGACGAAGTATAAAACTACCAAGTTCCAGGAGAATATGCGTATATAAACCATCTGCCATTGCTTTTTCCATGATAATAATTTATGTAAGAGATGTAAATTATACATTTTTAAACATATTAACCTATACATATACATATACACAAATGATTCATGTCTTCATGTATTATGGACCCACATCCAAACACTTATAGATTAAATCCACTCACGTCATACATGCACACAAACAATGATCATGTCTGAAACGGAAGGGGTACAGCTTATATATTTAATAAGTTTGACTTCTTCCCACTCTTTATCAGACATGCGCCCTGGTTATATTGTTCTGCTGAAATCATTCACTGTTTGTGTGGTGAAATATCTTTGGTTGTCTAGTGTGCACTGTTAACTTCATATTGATTTTGAAAAAAAAAAAAAAAAAAGTAATTATATGAAATATTTCTTCTATAACTGAGTTGCAATTGTGATCAAAAATGGCCAAACTCTTAGCCGGGCGACGTTTAATGCCTCAGGCCTTAAAGAAAATGCATAAAGTGTGAGTTGTAGATCAGTTTCCAAAACTCGTAGATCAGACGTATTGCTTTTTGACTTATAATCTTTATAAACATGCAACTACCGTACTCATAAAAACGGTCCTGAATGAAGCGAGAAGCAAAAACAGATCAATGTTGTGGCGCCTGAACGACTTGTCATAGATAGATCGCTGAAACGTGGCTGGAGAACGCAGCACTCTGACTATAGCTTAACCTGCTCCAACCAGGGCAATCAACACATTGCAGGGTAATTAAACAATGATAGAATCACACACACACACACACTAAAAGAAAAACGACAGGCATATCCACATGCTGTAAAAAACACAAAACACTCCTGCACATTTGTGAGGAGCCCTCTTATTAAAGGAACAGCTGATATGAGTTTATAGAAAATATGATTATAGTCCCTCAGTGGGAATCCACCGCGGGGTTAACGACGGCAGGCGTTCTCAACCAGCTTGAATCCAAACAACAGGATGTCGGCTTGTATACAGATATCAATAGTGCAATTAGTCCAATTTCAATGTTCCGCCAGGACTCGTTCAGCGTGTGCAGACGCACTGTAATTATATGTTACTATGAACACGTGTTTTATTTTAAAGAATACTCTTCTTTAATAGATCTCAACTATGGCGGAAAAAAGACAAAGGGAAACCAGAGTGACCTCTAGTGACAATGTAGTGACATGACTACGTTATAAACTGGGAACCAATGACAGAGAATAATGTCTAAAGTACGAAACCATCGGATAGAATCTATTTCTACTAATCCGAAGGTAAAAGACTTAGGAGAAGCATTTAAAAGTGTAACTTCCCATGTTAGTGAAGGAAATCATGGTGTGTTAATATAAATGTCTGTGTGCTCGACATTGTGAACGATTATAGTGAACTGTTCTCTGCATGCGTGTGTGTGTGTGTGTGTGTGTGTGTGTGTGTGTGTGTGTGTGAGTGTGTGTGTGTGTGTGTGTGTGTGTTTTCAATCAATGTATTTATTTTAGGCCGTTATGACACTCAAGGTGACCAAAGTGTTTTCCAGTAAAAACAGACAGTAAGATGAGAAAGAAAAGAGTAAAAACAGACATAAAAACATAAACTATATCAACAAGAGCAAAATCAAATCGAATCAAAATGAAATAAAAAATAAATAAAATCAGGTCATGAAGGAAAGCAGCGTCGCTTTCAAAATGGTGGGTAAAACTTTTCTTGAACAAAAATGCAAAAAAAATAAAAATCGATTTCAGAAGCGATTTTGAAACAAACAAATCAGTTAAAAAATAAAATACACGCAGACGATAACAGACTCTTCTCGACCAACTTTCGAAGGTAAATTATTCCTCATAAGTTGTAATAGTTTTCTTGTTATCCGACTTTCTGCAGCGGCGCGGCGGAACCTTCCCTCCACCGGATTCTTCAGGGAGGAAATCACCATTAACGGGTTTTTTTGAGGGACGACTATAGAAAGTCACTAGACGCAGCGTCGTGGCCCCTCAGGGCGACCCCCCCCCCCCACGGCCACGCCCTGACACCGGCCCCCAGATGGCGGCCATCACTCACCCCGGGGGGACAAAGGGACAAAACAGCAGGTGCTGTGGGTTTTCTATCTCACATTGAGAGGGAGTCGGCTTCTTGTGTTATTCTCAATTTCTATTCTTAAAAAACAACAACTTCCTCCGCCTTTTTCCAAGTCAGCAGGTTTTATCAGATATTCTATTTTGGGTGGTAAGAGAATAAAACATCTTGTGTGGTTGGTGGGAGAGGGACCAGTAATAAATCCCCCCCGGTCCGACCCTTCCTGTCCACATTCACCTCCACCGCCGACCGCCTATATTCCCACGTTAAGCCTCCGCCGGCACCACCCTCTTCCTCTCCATTGTATGTTTCCTGCGTTCTCAGCGAGCGCTTTTTTTTTTTTTTTTTTTTTTTAGCCTAATCACAACCAGCGACTTCGTATGAAAGCGCGTCGTTGGGAGCGCATGAGGCCGTTCTTGCCTGCAGAGGACCAGCGGGACGTTTTATAGGCCCGTTTCCTTACAGGAATACCTTTTTCACACGGCCCATTAAAATAACACAAACATGGACGTAAGATACGACACGTTCATTAGATTTACTAGGAGGTCCTTCACTTCCAACCACATGAAGGCCACAAATACCGGGATAACGTTTGGTTCCAGTCGGGATCTTCAGCCCGACACACCAGAGCAGCTACTTTAAAACTTATGCAGCAAACACGGCCGCTTTCACCGCGTTCGTGGTTGTTTACAATGTGCCATGGCGACAAAACACAAGTCCACCGTCGTAAATGTTTTATTAGCATTCACTCTTAACGCCAACACGTTGCGGCTCACAAAGAAAACTGAGCGGATGATCGGATTGGTCGGTTAAATAGCTTCACTTTTTAAGAACCAAACGACTGAACTAAATTCATTTTTTCTTGTTTGGCCTAAAGTGTCATGATATTATCTTCAGTATTGAATCCAGGTGGCAGTTTGTTGTGGTTCCAACCTTTTCTTATTTTTTCAATCTATGCCACTAAAACGGAGAAAAGAGACACTGAGAGGAAAAAAAAAAAGTCAGAATTTTGACTGATCTTCTGGGCCAAGAAACATTTATTTGAACCATCCCATCCCATCATTCTCCATTGTTAACCTCTTTTTCTTGATATTCCTCCCGGAGTTCTCCCACGGCCGACTTTCAATATTCATGTCAAATGAGGCGTTTAAGGCCCTGCTGGGAAAATACGTGAAGACTCACATCTGAC